>NC_135576.1:136534764-136539764 GCF_965152235.1 Eretmochelys imbricata | reverse complement strand
TAACCCTAACCCTAACCCTAACCCTAACCCTAACCCTAACCCTAACCCTAACCCTAACCCTAACCCTAACCCTAACCCTAACCCTAACCCTAACCCTAACCCTAACCCTAACCCTAACCTAACCCTAACCCTAACCCTAACCCTAACCCTAACCCTAACCCTAACCCTAACCCTAACCCTAACCCTAACCCTAACCCTAACCCTAACCCTAACCCTAACCCTAACCCTAACCCTAACCCTAACCCTAACCCTAACCCTAACCCTAACCCTAACCCTAACCCTAACCCTAACCCTAACCCTAACCCTAACCCTAACCCTAACCCTAACCCTAACCCTAACCCTAACCCTAACCCTAACCCTAACCCTAACCCTAACCCTAACCCTAACCCTAACCCTAACCCTAACCCTAACCCTAACCCTAACCCTAACCCTAACCCTAACCCTAACCCTAACCCTAACCCTAACCCTAACCCTAACCCTAACCCTAACCCTAACCCTAACCCTAACCCTAACCCTAACCCTAACCCTAACCCTAACCCTAACCCTAACCCTAACCCTAACCCTAACCCTAACCCTAACCCTAACCCTAACCCTAACCCTAACCCTAACCCTAACCCTAACCCTAACCCTAACCCTAACCCTAACCCTAACCCTAACCCTAACCCTAACCCTAACCCTAACCCTAACCCTAACCCTAACCCTAACCCTAACCCTAACCCTAACCCTAACCCTAACCCTAACCCTAACCCTAACCCTAACCCTAACCCTAACCCTAACCCTAACCCTAACCCTAACCCTAACCCTAACCCTAACCCTAACCCTAACCCTAACCCTAACCCTAACCCTAACCCTAACCCTAACCCTAACCCTAACCCTAACCCTAACCCTAACCCTAACCCTAACCCTAACCCTAACCCTAACCCTAACCCTAACCCTAACCCTAACCCTAACCCTAACCCTAACCCTAACCCTAACCCTAACCCTAACCCTAACCCTAACCCTAACCCTAACCCTAACCCTAACCCTAACCCTAACCCTAACCCTAACCCTAACCCTAACCCTAACCCTAACCCTAACCCTAACCCTAACCCTAACCCTAACCCTAACCCTAACCCTAACCCTAACCCTAACCCTAACCCTAACCCTAACCCTAACCCTAACCCTAACCCTAACCCTAACCCTAACCCTAACCCTAACCCTAACCCTAACCCTAACCCTAACCCTAACCCTAACCCTAACCCTAACCCTAACCCTAACCCTAACCCTAACCCTAACCCTAACCCTAACCCTAACCCTAACCCTAACCCTAACCCTAACCCTAACCCTAACCCTAACCCTAACCCTAACCCTAACCCTAACCCTAACCCTAACCCTAACCCTAACCCTAACCCTAACCCTAACCCTAACCCTAACCCTAACCCTAACCCTAACCCTAACCCTAACCCTAACCCTAACCCTAACCCTAACCCTAACCCTAACCCTAACCCTAACCCTAACCCTAACCCTAACCCTAACCCTAACCCTAACCCTAACCCTAACCCTAACCCTAACCCTAACCCTAACCCTAACCCTAACCCTAACCCTAACCCTAACCTAACCCTAACCCTAACCCTAACCCTAACCCTAACCCTAACCCTAACCCTAACCCTAACCCTAACCCTAACCCTAACCCTAACCCTAACCCTAACCCTAACCCTAACCCTAACCCTAACCCTAACCCTAACCCTAACCCTAACCCTAACCCTAACCCTAACCCTAACCCTAACCCTAACCCTAACCCTAACCCTAACCCTAACCCTAACCCTAACCCTAACCCTAACCCTAACCCTAACCCTAACCCTAACCCTAACCCTAACCCTAACCCTAACCCTAACCCTAACCCTAACCCTAACCCTAACCCTAACCCTAACCCTAACCCTAACCCTAACCCTAACCCTAACCCTAACCCTAACCCTAACCCTAACCCTAACCCTAACCCTAACCCTAACCCTAACCCTAACCCTAACCCTAACCCTAACCCTAACCCTAACCCTAACCCTAACCCTAACCCTAACCCTAACCCTAACCCTAACCCTAACCCTAACCCTAACCCTAACCCTAACCCTAACCCTAACCCTAACCCTAACCCTAACCCTAACCCTAACCCTAACCCTAACCCTAACCCTAACCCTAACCCTAACCCTAACCCTAACCCTAACCCTAACCCTAACCCTAACCCTAACCCTAACCCTAACCCTAACCCTAACCCTAACCCTAACCCTAACCCTAACCCTAACCCTAACCCTAACCCTAACCCTAACCCTAACCCTAACCCTAACCCTAACCCTAACCCTAACCCTAACCCTAACCCTAACCCTAACCCTAACCCTAACCCTAACCCTAACCCTAACCCTAACCCTAACCCTAACCCTAACCCTAACCCTAACCCTAACCCTAACCCTAACCCTAACCCTAACCCTAACCCTAACCCTAACCCTAACCCTAACCCTAACCTAACCCTAACCCTAACCCTAACCCTAACCCTAACCCTAACCCTAACCCTAACCCTAACCCTAACCCTAACCCTAACCCTAACCCTAACCCTAACCCTAACCCTAACCCTAACCCTAACCCTAACCCTAACCCTAACCCTAACCCTAACCCTAACCCTAACCCTAACCCTAACCCTAACCCTAACCCTAACCCTAACCCTAACCCTAACCCTAACCCTAACCCTAACCCTAACCCTAACCCTAACCCTAACCCTAACCCTAACCCTAACCCCTAACCCTAACCCTAACCCTAACCCTAACCCTAACCCTAACCCTAACCCTAACCCTAACCCTAACCCTAACCCTAACCCTAACCCTAACCCTAACCCTAACCCTAACCCTAACCCTAACCCTAACCCTAACCCTAACCCTAACCCTAACCCTAACCCTAACCCTAACCCTAACCCTAACCCTAACCCTAACCCTAACCCTAACCCTAACCCTAACCCTAACCCTAACCCTAACCCTAACCCTAACCCTAACCCTAACCCTAACCCTAACCCTAACCCTAACCCTAACCCTAACCCTAACCCTAACCCTAACCCTAACCCTAACCTAACCCTAACCCTAACCCTAACCCTAACCCTAACCCTAACCCTAACCCTAACCCTAACCCTAACCCTAACCCTAACCCTAACCCTAACCCTAACCCTAACCCTAACCCCTAACCCTAACCCTAACCCTAACCCTAACCCTAACCCTAACCCTAACCCTAACCCTAACCCTAACCCTAACCCTAACCCTAACCCTAACCCTAACCCTAACCCTAACCCTAACCCTAACCCTAACCCTAACCCTACCTACCCTAACCCTAACCCTAACCCTAACCCTAACCCTAACCCTAACCCTAACCCTAACCCTAACCCTAACCCTAACCCTAACCCTAACCCTAACCCTAACCCTAACCCTAACCCTAACCCTAACCCTAACCCTAACCCTAACCTAACCCTAACCCTAACCCTAACCCTAACCCTAACCCTAACCCTAACCCTAACCCTAACCCTAACCCTAACCCTAACCCTAACCCTAACCCTAACCCTAACCCTAACCTAACCCTAACCCTAACCCTAACCCTAACCCTAACCCTAACCCTAACCCTAACCCTAACCCTAACCCTAACCCTAACCCTAACCCTAACCCTAACCCTAACCCTAACCCTAACCCTAACCCTAACCCTAACCCTAACCCTAACCCTAACCCTAACCCTAACCCTAACCCTAACCCTAACCCTAACCCTAACCCTAACCCTAACCCTAACCCTAACCCTAACCCTAACCCTAACCCTAACCCTAACCCTAACCCTAACCCTAACCCTAACCCTAACCCTAACCCTAACCCTAACCCTAACCCTAACCCTAACCCTAACCCTAACCCTAACCCTAACCCTAACCCTAACCCTAACCCTAACCCTAACCCTAACCCTAACCCTAACCCTAACCCTAACCCTAACCCTAACCCTAACCCTAACCTAACCCTAACCCTAACCCTAACCCTAACCCTAACCCTAACCCTAACCCTAACCCTAACCCTAACCCTAACCCTAACCCTAACCCTAACCCTAACCCTAACCCTAACCCTAACCCTAACCCTAACCCTAACCCTAACCCTAACCCTAACCCTAACCCTAACCCTAACCCTAACCCTAACCCTAACCCTAACCCTAACCCTAACCCTAACCCTAACCCTAACCCTAACCCTAACCCTAACCCTAACCCTAACCCTAACCTAACCCTAACCCTAACCCTAACCCTAACCCTAACCCTAACCCTAACCCTAACCCTAACCCTAACCCTAACCCTAACCCTAACCCTAACCCTAACCCTAACCCTACCCTAACCCTAACCCTAACCCTAACCCTAACCCTAACCCTAACCCTAACCCTAACCCTAACCCTAACCCTAACCCTAACCCTAACCCTAACCCTAACCCTAACCCTAACCCTAACCCTAACCCTAACCCTAACCCTAACCCTAACCCTAACCCTAACCCTAACCCTAACCCTAACCCTAACCCTAACCCTAACCCTAACCCTAACCCTAACCCTAACCCTAACCCTAACCCTAACCCTAACCCTAACCCTAACCCTAACCCTAACCCTAACCCTAACCCTAACCCTAACCCTAACCCTAACCCTAACCCTAACCCTAACCCTAACCCTAACCCTAACCCTAACCCTAACCCTAACCCTAACCCTAACCCTAACCCTAACCCTAACCCTAACCCTAACCCTAACCCTAACCCTAACCCTAACCCTAACCCTAACCCTAACCCTAACCCTAACCCTAACCCTAACCCTAACCCTAACCCTAACCCTAACCCTAACCCTAACCCTAACCCTAACCCTAACCCTAACCCTAACCCTAACCCTAACCCTAACCCTAACCCTAACCCTAACCCTAACCCTAACCCTAACCCTAACCCTAACCCTAACCCTAACCCTAACCCTAACCCTAACCCTAACCCTAACCC